>NW_015971159.1:0-1470 GCF_000769745.1 Penicillium expansum
AGGCTATAAAAAAGCTAAATAAGGGGAAGAAATACTAGTATAGAAAAGACCCTACCCTTATAGAAAGCCTAATACTAGGTATTCTCTATAGAAATATTAGGATATATACCCTAATAATAGACCGCTATTATATAATCCTATATAAGTATTTAAATAGAAATAGGATAAAGCTATAAAGGCTAACCCTACCTAGAAAACCTTTATAGATAGTAAGTATATAGAGATAATAAAGAAGAAAGGAGTAAGCTCTTAGTAAGTAAATACTACCTTTATTAATTAGATATATAGTTTCTTCTTAGCTAAGGTAAGTAACCTAGTAGTAAGTAAACTAGTAGTAAATAAGCTAGTAGTAAGTAAGCTATTAAGAAATAAAAGAAATAACTTCTCTACTACTATTATATCTACCTAAAACTATACTTAAACTAATAATATTAAACCTATTAGAAAGAGGTAGGTTATCGATATTAGTATATAAATATATATATATAATAACTAAGGGTTATTTATAACTTTTAAAGATATATAAAGTAGTATTAAGGTAGGAGATATAGATATAGAAATAATTATTAATAAGGTAGGTACTATAGTTATATATAGTATTAGTCTTATATTAAAGAAAGTAGTTAGGATAGAGTTATATAATATTAAATACTTACCTAATTTCTATAGTAATCTAATATCCTATAGATTAATAATAAAGGGTAGGTTATTAGTAAATTTTAGGATAAACTATATTAAAATAATAGCTAGAGAATTAGTATATTAAGTATACTAAGATTAAAAATTAATCTAGTTAATATAGCTAAAAGAGATTTAATACCTAAAATTAATACTAGATAACTTAGTATTTATAACTAAGATTAAGAAATTAGCTTAAGAACCTAGATCTAAAGGATCTATATAGATCTAGTATAGGCGCCTAAGCCATATTAGTTAATAGTATATTACTAAACTAGTAGAGATAACTAATAGGATTACTATTAAGAGTAACCCTAGTAAAGAATAGTAGGTATATAAAGCTTATTAACTAGTAGATACCTTAAGGTAGATCTCTTACTAGAAGATAGGCTAAGTATATAAAATAATTAGATAGGTCTACTTCGACCTAGTATAAAATTAGCTAGCTTATAATAGCTATATCTAGTTAATATATTTCTACCTAAATAGTATTAAATATCACTTTATCTTTATATATACTAAGAAAAATAACTACTAAATAGCTATTAGGAAATTCCTAGTATTAGTTAAGAATTAGTTAAAGATAGAGATTAGAGTATTCTACTATAATAATAAGCGTAGCGTTAGATAAGAAGTAGAATTAATAATTAAAGCCGAAGGATATATAATTAAGTATTCTCTACCTAGCTTATTAGAAATAAATAGTCCTACTAAGAGATCTAGGGGGATAGTAGTATAAACTGCTAGAATATTAATTAATAATATAGAGCTTCCCTATAACCTATAGCCTAA